>NC_041371.1:5590696-5598196 GCF_900634415.1 Cottoperca gobio | reverse complement strand
AAATAGACGGGGAAAGAAGAGAAAGAGAGAGTGAGAGCGGGAAATAGAAATGGGCGAGCCACAGAAAAAGAGAGGAAATGAGCAGGGAATGGAGAGAATAGAGGTGGAGGGAGAGGAGATGGAAGGACGGCAAGAGAGAGAAGAAAATGGAGAAAGTTGAAGAGAAAAAGCAAGGAGACAGAGTATTTGTGATTAGAGGTGATAGGATGTCAGTGGGGGTTGTGTCCTGCCTGGATTGGCAGGCTGGCTGACTCTGTATCAGTGTGGTGCTAATAGCTGACCACCACTGGGCGAGATGGAAAAGAGAGAGGAAAAGGCGGAGGACAAGGCAGAAGAAGCAGAGGAACGGCACGCTCTGAAGGGATGATACACCTCCTGCTGAGGGTTTCCACCCAGAGACCTGTGGTGTCTTGGTGTGTGCAGCTGCTGTGAGACCGAGTTAGAAACGGTGCTGGGATGTGGCAATGCTCAGTATCAGGCTGAGGCTTTGAAATTTAAAAATATTTTCTGGCAATATGAATTCCAAACAGAGGAAATGGTTTTCCAATATGAAAAAAAAGTATTTGAATGGGTCTCGAATGTTATGAGAAATCTGGTAGTAGATTTTTTTTTGACCGAAAGAAACACCCCCTTTCTCTGTGCCCGGGCATGGACCTCATACATTTCCATGATTTTATTGAAACTATCTTGTACTGCCTGCCATTTCATAATTGATTATCTTGATTTATGCTCACGCTCCTCTCTCTGTGTCCACCCTGCCAGAGCCCATGCACGGCCCACAAAAGCTTGAAGTGGTGGACATCCAATCCAAACAGGTGACGGTGCGCTGGGAGCCTCTGGGCTACAATGTGACCCGCTGCTACAGCTACAACCTGACCGTCCAGTACCGGTCCAGGGTGGCTGGCAAGGAGGAGACCCGCGAGGAGGTGTGTTATGACACCCAGAGCCGCGATCCTCAGCACACTATCCACAATTTGACACCCTTCACCAACCTCAGTGTCAAGATGGTGCTACGCAATCAAGAGGGGGTCAAGGAGAGCACAGAGCTGGAGGTTCAGACTGATGAGGATGGTAAGTGTGATGCAAGTTACTTCCTGTAGATGTATGGGAAGAATTGCACAAGATATTTTCTTTAAGATATGTTTGGCTTATTTTGCCTTTATTTGATGGTACAGATAGATTGACAGGACAGGGAGAAAGAGATAACCTTATTGTTCACTTAAGTGAAATGTTATATTACAATATTGTATCAATAAGACAAGTACAGACAGACCACTAGGTATAATGTATGTATACAACTGTCAAGACAACACACATGTTGCTAAAATATGAAATTAAAGGTTTCTATTTCTTAATTAAATTATCAATAAATCCTCTAAGTGCATATTTAATTTTTGCAAGAAAACATCCCATCCCTTAGCCAGGCAGACCGAGATGGTGAGGGAGGAGATCTCCAGGCGAGAAGTGTCAATAGAGTGGGAAAGGCGATAGTGTCCTTTTCTTTTGTGCCATATATGATATATTTTTTGATAAACTGATCCTAGATCTGTTAAAGTAAGGAGAGCAACAAAACAAAGAAAACGTGAAGCAAAACCACCAAACCCCAACATTCAAACAATTAAATTACAATTACAGTACTTAAAATATTACATTCTGGGATGTGAATGTGTTATTTCAGTTCCCAGGCAGTTTAGAGGAGAATCATCATAATTAGCTCGCACTAAAGGAAAAGTTTAAGATCCTCCAAAAAATGTTTTCCAGAGAACACACGAGTCAGACGGCGAGCTTCTGTGTCGTATGGTTGTTTCACCTCCTTCAAAGATGAAAGATCTTCCGTGTTGCATCAGCAGACACAGGAAATGAACTCTATAGTAGTCTCAAGGAACCCCGGCCTCAACATAACAAAACAGGCTCAGCTGACGAAAAGAGAGTCTTGTCATCTCTGGCTCAGATATGTGAGGTTGGAAACTTGAAAGTGGCAACTGTTTCTCACTATCTGACTTCTGTGTGTCTGTGAATCTGTGTGTTTGGACTCCCATGGGAACAAGTGTACAGACGAGGTGTAGCTTTAGTTGCATTCCTGAAGATAGATCTTGAGACATCTCCACAACATTCTGTTTCGCTTACAGAATGAAAGCAAATCACACGAGGGGTTAAAGGACCAGATCTCTCTGGAAGTATGTTTCAGCACTAGTCAACAGCGGAAAGATTAAGATTCCTACTATTCCCATGGAGTTACTAGTTCATCTTTGTTTGCAACAGATTTGTATCTGTAGGAAAAGTGTTTAGTTGCTGTAAAACATGTCAGGGAGAGTGTTTTGAGTGACAATGATTATAAACAGTCTCACAAATTCCTATTAAGATGTGTTCGACTTTGGCTCATGGCCGTGTGTGTACTGTAGGTACTTGAAGAGCTGTTTTATTGATTGTTTTATGCACATCAGTATGAGGTGCTGGGCTGTGTAAATCAAAATAGAAAAGACTAAAGCTGCAAAGTAATAACTACTTTCATCCAACTTCATCCAAAACAAAAATATCAATAAATATGAATCCATGAAAAGTATTTTTTATACACTTACTTCTATGTTGAAAACTCCACTCTGCCACCAGTTTTTGAGGAATGCGTTTGTGTTAATTTCCCACAGTGCCAGGGGCTATTCCTCTGGAGTCCATTCAGGGCAGTGCCTATGAGGAGAAGATCATCCTGAAGTGGAGAGAACCAGTGCAGACCTACGGGATCATCACTCAGTTCGAGGTACTCAAGCACCAGGGTTAGCTACATTTTAAACACCCGTAGAGTAGAAAACATCTCTCTGTGGATCGTGTGCATATCTTTGAGTGCACAGTGATGGCCAGTAGTGCACAGAGCTGTCAGAGAAATGTTCAAATCGATTTTTTTTTATCATGTGAATCACTTTGTTTTCTTGAGCAAGGGCTAGAAAACGACCATGTATATTTAAAGTGTTACAGCCTATTTTCTAGGAGAATGTGTTTCTCAAAAGTGGTTTAGATGAGGTGAAACTAAGTTACCATGAAAACCTATCGTTTCAGATCAAGCTGGACTTTTACAATGTTTGAAGGAATCACTCCATTTTAGCATGAGTTCAATCTAAGTCCTTCAATATTAGAAAATAAACCATCTTATTCAAATAAATTACTTTGGTAGGTTCTTTTTTCACATTTTGTCTTCGACATGTTAGCTAAGATAAATAATGTATTTATTGACTGGACTTGAACCCAACTTGAAAACATTATAAGTGGTGTAAAGTAGGCTGACAGAATTCAGCAGGATGCAGTTAATCAGTTATTATTATTCACCATGTATCTGCTTAAAATACAGTCAACAGTTGTCTTTGTCTTTGGTATATCAGGGTTTTCTCCCTGTTTTGCTATAGGCTAATGCTATTTTAGCAGTGCTAGCACATGTGTACACCGCTTTCGTACAACCATATGTTCCCCTCAGGATGACTGAGATACCTTTAGTGATCCCCTTACTTCTCCTCCATCAACAGGTCAAATAGCCTACTGTCCAATAGGCTGTCTTAGTTTAGCACGCTAACATGCTAAAGTAAGATGGTAAACATGATAAACATCAACACGTTAGCATGTCTTTGTGAGCATGTTAGCATGCTGACAAATATGAAATACCTAGCCTCCTGCTTTACTTCTTCATTCTCTGGACTGAGGGCAGACTGGTGCTACAGTGACTCACTATCACTTTCGCGGAAACACAACTGGTATTACAAGAGATGACGAGCCGGGCTAGTCCGTTAGCATGCTAATTTCAGCAGATATCTCTGAAACACAATACATGGACGTCTTTTGCATAACGTCAATGCTGTTACCTCTTCACATTCTAAAATGCTGGCATTATCTTACACATTGCATCTGTAATGTTGCAGTTACCTGTACTTAACGTCACAGGCCTGTGTTTTAAAATCATCTTGACTGTTTAAACTCATCACATTAGCTCTTGGGTTAAAACTAAAAGCTTAAAACTGAAGCAGTGTGTTCAGTTCACTCAAGTCAGGTTTTCCCCAATAAACTCAGACTCCTTTTATGAAGCACTAAGTGTGTTACACAGTTGTTCATCCTTTTACTAGGAGAGAATCATCTTCAATCTCATGACATCTTCTGTCCTTCAACCTCAAGTACAATCTCTGAAACACACGATTCAGCACCAAACAAATGTTGACATAAGGCTCCAAACAGCCCTTGCCAGCCTTGTCCATGAGCTGCATTGAGTCTTGAATAATAGAAACAGTCTACACACACACACACACACACACACACACACACACACACACACACACACACACACACACACACACACACACAGACGATATATGTACACATTGATCTTAACCAGCTTAAGGTGGAAGTAATCCTCCAGCCTTTCCCACAGATTGATCCTCCTCTGTTGATTCTCCCTCTTGTCGCCGTTTGCTCACGCTTGATATTTTGACTAGGTTAGTAATCATTGACGCGGCTGCTTCTTATACCCGGGGAGCAGATTGAATAGTAAAAGTGAAGCAATCAGGGTTGTTGTATAGGTTGCTCGATTCGCTGCCATGCCATCGGATGAATGAAATATGACTTACTCTCGTGGCGGCACACACGCGTTTCAATCCAAGCAGGAAATTCCTAAAGTCCACAGAATAACAAGGCCCCGTTTATCAAGCCTGAGTAGTGCATTGTTGTGTCCTGTGCACAGCTGTACGGCACTTAGAGGTGCTCGTAGTGTGAAGGAAAAACAAAGTCCATAAAAACGGTAGGTTTACCGCACACTTAATCACTTTTTAGAGCAACATGTTTCTGTTGTTTATCTATTTAAAATTTCATGGTACAAGAAAAAGCATTCAGAGTAAATGGCGCGGTTTGCTCTGCCACTTTGTCAGGGTCCCTCATATTTACGTTGAAGCAAATGTGTTTCACTTTATGAAATACCCACTCCAGGCTATTATATTCATATGCTGCAGCAATTACTTCTCTCTGTCTGGAGTTTAGAAAGCCTTTACGGTGTAGTGATGTGTCTAGTTGAAGTAAAAGACAAGTCACTAACAATCTTGCTATTTCTAACTTTTCACTAAGCCCTTTCACCAACATGAACAATGTTTTGTGTCTTCTTAATTATTCATTTCGGTCCAATGTTTACGTTTATATGATGCATTATCAATTAAGATGTCTAGTTTGTTATATTATGTCCTCTTAGCAGGAAGAGGCTGGTCACTGTTAACATGTAGGAAGATGGGTCAGATCGTAATACAGGAAATTACATTTTATAATATTTAGTGTGCTCATACGTATGTATAGATGCCCATAGATTGAGATGTCAGCAGCAACTTAAAGATGTTGTATTTATATACAGTAAAGCATCATTATAGAAGTCCCGACATAATCTAGAATCACATGTTTAGGGTAAGAAAGAGTATTAATATTCATATCATCCGGACAGATTAGGTATAGCAACCAACAGCTTGCTCCACTGGTGTCACACCGCTGCAGTCTGACTCTCTGGTTTAAGAAAATAAAGCACAATGTATTCTGCCGGTATTCCCCAGAAGTTGCATTTTGGTAAGTCAGGACCTTGCTTTGATTTGACATCATCAAAGGACTCAAAGTGAAATACGTCTGACAAGTCCCGATATCAAAGAGATTTCAGCTCCATTCCTTTTGACCACGCTCTGCGAGATGCCATTTTATTGGCAGCCTTTCACACAGATATGGGCCAGATTCTCTTTTAAAGGTATGCAGCACATTTGATTCCTTGTTCATCAGCCATATTTAGCAATACAAAAGAATTGATGGTAAGTAGTAATTAAATAATAATTGTATTTTCAGAAAAACAAAATATTGATTTGTCCTATTTCTCTTAAAGCCATTAATCTGAAAAATCCTGTGGCTTCTTCAAATCACTTACATTTTAATTATTAATATTTACTGTAGATTTATCTAAAAAAAGGTTAAAAGTCTTCTGCAAATAAAAATATTAAAGGGATTTAACGTGGGTTTTCTGTACAGGAAACCAGGAAAGAGTACACCGTATCTGTCATCAACAGTTAGCTTCCTTCATTATTGTATGAGCGAAGGTGCTGGAGATTATGCAGGCATTTATATTTTATAAATGCTTCATAAATTTTACATTTTTCTTCCTCCCTCAGATGGAAAATATAACCCGATGTGATTTGAAAAGCTTAATATATCAGATCGAATAATAGTTACAAGCGAGCCCCAAATGAATTTGCGTAAATATTCTCCATTATTTTTCCCGTCGGTTCCATTATAATTGTGAAAACCTGTCCGTGTGCCCAGTGTTGACAAGTCATTTCAAATTCCTCTCCCTGAAATGTTATGATATAGGATTTGGCATCACGGACTCATTTCACAGACAAAGACTAAATGAGAAGGCCTCGAAGCATTTCAAAACTTGATGGACACAAATTATGCAGCACTCCCAAGTCCCTTTGTGTTTCTTAATTGGAATTATAATGGAGGTTTTCCTTTACCAGCAGAGGCATTTTCTTAAAGTGGGACTTTACAGTTATTCAAAATGGATATTAGAAAAAACACTCACCTTAATGCTTCCCTACAGAGGTCCCTGTGTTTATTAATGGAGACGGAATACATTAAGTGTATTTCCTCTCTATCTTGAAACCACAAGCTCGCATCAGCTTTGGCTTTTTACTGTAGAATTGCTGTTATGAAACAACTCCCCTCTGTAGACCTTTTGTACCTCACTAATTCTTTGAAATGCCAGCTTAAAGCCTTGTTGACATGAAGTCAGAAGCGCACGCACCAAGTGAGAGCTAATTTTCTCAACCTAAGATGTTTTAAAGATTGGTCCATGGTGTTTGGCTTCACTGAGAAGAACAGAGGAGATAGAGACACTAATTAAAAACCTTTGTGTTGGTTTTCTTTACTACATTATACAAAGTGTTTCCAATGAGTTTTCAATTCAATGTTGTCTTGTAATGTGAGCCTGTCATGTTTTTGTTATTAACAGCACTAATAGTCTACAGCCATGATAGTGACTTTGTGAGGCTGCACTTTGAGTTGAATGCTAATGTCTGCATGCTAACATGCTCACATCTACAATGCTAACATGTTGATGTTAATGATGTTGTTTAGCATGTTAGCATGCTAACATGCTCACATCTACAATGCTAACATGTTGATGTTAATGATGTTGTTTAGCATGTTAGCATGCTAACACGTAGATGTTAAGCAGGCAGTGTTTCCCAAGTTCACCATCTTTGTTTAGCTTGTTAGCATGCTAACATTTACTAATTTGTTTTTAACACGAGGAACAGCTGAGGATGACGGTAATGTCATTAGTTTTGCAGGTATTTGTTCATAAACCAAAGCATTGCATTTAGCTGTAAAAGTATACATAAGTCAGCCGGGTATTTGTAGGCATAGGCCTATACACAAGGAAGTATTGCACAACATAAGACTCTATGTTGTGCATATGAATCCTCTCTCGTCCCCGCAGCAGAAAAA